>NW_021635614.1:0-42041 GCF_004799145.2 Neltuma alba | reverse complement strand
GGTACCTGATGCCTTCTTTGTCATTTTGCTTATTCAGGTCCCTTATGTGTCTTTTTAGAATTCCAGTGGTATTTTTAGTGTCATTTTCCCTTATAAAAACTTGTCAAAATTAATTACGAAAAAATATTTTTAAGGCTCAGAAAATTAAGAAAAAATAGGATAATATATCTTAGGAATTATATGACTGTGTATAAGTGGTTTTATGCCCAAATTACCCCTATAAAGGAATTTAAGGATGAATTAAGCTAAATTGAGGTCTCTTTATTTGGAAAATTCCAAATAAATACTTTAAATGAAAATTAAATTCCAAAAATATTCACAATGTATTCCAAGGAATTTTAAGAGATTATGAAGTAGAAGAGAGCCCCTTAAATACTCAGAAATTTCTTAACAGCTTTGCCGAACCAGAAGAAATTCTTATGAAAAAGAAATAGCTTTTTTTTTATAATTAGTAAGAAAATTGAGATCGTAACAAAGGAGGGCATTTTGGGAAGAGAAAAATGAGAACAATGGATCATGGATCTGATAAAAAAATAATTACAGTGGCTAGGATACTGTAATTATAGAATAGAAATTAAACTCAGAGCAAAAGTGCAATGACAAAGTAAAAAATAGAGTCTTGTCCTTTGCTTGGCCCACAAGTTGCCACTTGTCAAGCCACTAATTGAAGAGGATTTGAGTGCTACGTGTCAAGCCAAAGGTGGAGAGGATTTTAACTTTGGAAATTGCTTTTCTTTTGGAATTAAATTAATGATGAAAGAGGTTGTAAGAAGAGATAAGAGCTTGATACATCATCATGGTAACGAGTGGGACCTTAGAGGATTAATACAAGAGACAAGGCTTATAAATAGATACTCCCCTCCCCTTACAAGACCATTATTTCAACCAACATAGGGAAGCTCTTGCAAATTTGATTCTTGAAGTGTGATCAAGATGAGAGCTACTACTTTTGGTCAACCAAGCTTGGATCTAAGGTTATTAGGTTGTTCTATTGTGTTTCTTGCCTTGTTTCCTTGGTTTGGTTGGTTGAAAACATTGATCCCCTCTCAAGGAAGTGTTGGCCAAAATTATAGAGGTTTAGGAGAAGGAAGTTTGATGTTATACCTAGTTAAAACACATTGGTTAAAGGTTGTTTCAAGTGGTTTTGTGTTGACATGTAAAAGATTACATGATTTGATGACTATGGGTACTGTTGGCCAAGCTAAGATCTATACCCTAGGATGCATTTTTCATAGTTTTGATGCTTCCATTGTGTTTAAAATAGAAAATAGTGTAGGGTAAACATAAAGAACAAGCATTAGAAGCATTGGAATTAAAGTTGGAATTTTTGGAGTTCAAGAGCCTCCTATTCGATCCTTGCAGCACTAATGTAGGATTATTTTGGTACAGTTGACCATAGTAGGTTAGACTGACGATGCTTGGATGTTATGTATGACTTAGCTAGCATGTATGTATTAAACTCTGCTGCTTTTGGTTGATGTATGGATATTTTGTGATGTATGAATATTTTGATGAATGAAATCTAAGCATGATATTTATTTCTTGTTCCTTTATTACATATTCTGATTAAATATCACAATGGTTAGAACTAGAAGAAATGCTTCGCCAGAAAGACCCTCAAGAAACGACAAAGATCCCTCCTGATCTGTTACAAGTTATCTTAAATCGCTTGGAGTAGTATCAGAAGACCATTGATGATATGAGGGTGACACAAGCTCGCCAGGAATAAGAAAGGGACGCTGTGACTACTCAGCAGTAGCAACGGCAGTGGCTAACCTCAACTTGAGGCAGCTATAAGAAGTATCGGCAATTCAAGAATCTTAAGTAATAGAACTCCATTACTTAAGATTCTGTTAAGTGCCCTTAGTGTATGTAGAAAGGTTTGATTAATGCAACGGGTCAACTGTAATCAGAATCAACTCAATGGCAAAACACAACCATACAAGAGTAGAGAGAATTAAAAGATCACAATTAACATACATGATGCTTCATATATTTAAGCTTAAAAGTTCTATAAAAATCAATCCACTACACAAATGGAAATCCAAAACTAATTACAACTATAATCAGATAGTTTAACTACAAATTACAAAACTATAAACCTAGAAATTCATAAACTTATAGCTGAACTAGAATTAAACTACTCCCTTTCTTAGCTCATTGAACTCCAGCCATTGCTACACCTTCAAGAGGAAATAAAACGCCTAGCCGTGCATAAAAATCTGAAACATCTCAACTAGCAATGAATCTAAGCTTCTGACGAGAGCCTTTTTGTCGTTCGCTTTGGGGTTCTCAATCAAAAATAAATCCAAGCTATGCAGTATAGTGCAAACTAGGGTTGTTTCATGCTTGGGAGCCTTAATTAATTACCTAAGCTAGACTAAATGCCATGCAATGTAATGAAAAGGGGTTTTTGAGTTTTTAACATTTAAACGAATGGTGCCTAAACCGAATGCAATGAAAACAAACCTAAGATACTATGTTTTTAGTGTTTTAAGATAATAATGATGTAATGGAAATGATTGATAGGAAATCTCTTGAAAATGGTTTTGATGGCAATCATAGTTCACTTAAAATATTGGGAGTTTCACAAATCCATAAGGTTTTCTTAAGAACAACCTTAATAACTCATTGAGTCCAAAGCTTACATTAATGAATTCATTAATGAAAACTTTGTTAAGCTTCCCTAATGTGTAATTTTGGAATGATCATGCAATTGGCTCAATGTAACACACAATCAACTTAGTATCATAACATAACCATGCAAGATAGGAGAGAGTCATGAGAGTTACAAGAAGCATATATGAAACTACATATATTAAAGCACAAAATTCAACATCAATCAATCCAAATTACAAATGTTAATCATTAACCAATGATTACATAATTAACCAAAGTGTCTAACTAAGACTTTACAACTCCTAGACCTAGGAAATCATAAACACATAGCTAGAAACTAAAGATTAAAACTAAAACTCCCCTTTGAAGCTTGGAAACTCATGTTACTCCACCATCTTCAAGAGTTGATAAAACCTAGCTCATCATAGCCTTTGAATCAGCTCCAACCAAAGTTAAATCTTCAGCCATAACAGTTAGGAGATGAAGGAAATGAAGGTGGATGAAGAAGAAGTGCAGGAAAATGGAAGGTGAAGGAGATGGAGATGGAGGATTAGGGTTCAGTGGGAAAGATGAGAGGAGATGATGATAGAAAACGTAGGTGGTGGCTACTTTTTTGTGTCTGACCTCACCTATACCCAAAATAGGGTTTCTAACCCAAAAATGACGTGTATGGGTCGGTTCCTGGAGGTGGGTAGGTCAGATTTTCCTGAAATGGTCGGGTCTGAAATGTGCTGATACGAGGGGTTCGCCGTGGCGAACCATGGCAGAGAGCTTTCCTATTTGATGGACGACGTTCGCCGCAACAAAGGAAGAAGTGTGCCGCAGTGAACTATGGCAGAGGCTCCTCTTTGCATCTTTGTGCCTTGAGTCTTCAATCTTGGCCCTGATCTCAGGTGTCCTACATTGAAAAATAACAATTTAAGGCATTAATTGTCCTAGAAATTAATTGAATACAATTAATAACTAATTATGACAATTTTACCCTTAAAAAGACACTAACTCAAAGTAAGGACTCTTAATCTGATTAAGCACAATTATCATTAAAAGGAGCTAAAACCTATGATAAAAACCCTTAAAATGATATGAAATAACATAGAACAATTGGGTTCAATCAAATCCCCCACACTTAGACCTTTACTCCTGGACAAAACTCAGAAATAATTCAAAGAGATACCAACACAAAGAGAAACACTACCATGCTTAAAGATGAAAGCAGAAGATTAGTAAGAAATTCTCATAGAAGTTGACATTAGTAAACAAGGATATGCTAAAGAAAATGAGCAGAATGGACGATTAACTCAGAAAATTGATCAACATCTATCTCACGGATAAGTGTTTCACTCTTAACTCACTTGTTTTGGGATTATTTCACTCCAAGTCTACTCAATTTAATTCCTTCCATAGGCTTGTAATAATTCTACCTCTCCACCACAGGAAGCAAATTTTTCAAATCAAGAGGACTTTTAGGGGTTAGAACTTGAATGAAGGCCAAATGAAATGAATGGAATTAGAATGAAAACAGAAATGAGTACAAGCATATAAATTATTAAAACAGAATTAATCTAAATAAAAGTAAGGGGAGAAGATACTTAGTTTTTGTTTTATAATTTTTATATCTTTATCCTTTCTTTCTTTTCTTTTCCTTTTTCTTTTCTTTTTCTTTTTTTTCTTTGATTGAAGCAACTTCTCCTTTTCTTCTTCTTCTTCTTTTTTTTTTATTACAAAATAATTGCATGCATGTACTCAAGATGAAGGTCCAAAGGGGTTTACAACGGTAAAATGATTGGTTTGTGTTTGGGAAACGAGGATTTGAAATCGAATGCCTCTATCATATTTACAAAAATTGATTCACTAAGCTTCGATTAAGAATTAAAACAAGTTCTAGAGAAATATGAAAAAGCAGATTCACTCAATTTAATAACTTTTAGGCCAAAAATCCTTCCAAGAAGGCTAAAATCTCAATTAATCAATCTCAAGGGTTAAGAACCACACAGTCATAATTTCAAAGCATATCATCATTTACTATCTGTCAAAAACATGAGAATAATTAGCCCAAGTTCAACCCTTATTTAAAAGCATGGGAAGTTTTTTAAAAGCACCAGTACAATTTGAACTTTTCCAACAATTTTAAAAGGGATGTAGGAGCATAAAGAATCTAAGCCAGGAAAAATTTCTGATGACCAGCTGAAATTACAAAGAATTTATTATTAAATTTTTTTTTAGGGGGTCGCCGCGGCAAAGGCTCACAGAGAGCCAAGTCTGGAGAAAGGCCCTATTTCGCCGTGGCGAAACATAAGTTGACCGCGACGAAGTGTGGTCGAGAGCTACATTAACATGATAAAAGGTGCTTCGCCGCGATGAAGGCAAATGTTTGCCGCGGCGAAGGGTGGCAGAAAGCGAAATCCTGTGCAATTTTCAACTCTTCAGCAAACCAAGTTCAAAATATTCACAATTCAACCCATTTATCAGTTCAAAAACACCTCAAAATCACATAGATGCATGGATGCATGAGAATTATTTGCTAAAATCCACAATAGGTCCCTCCCCCACACTTAAACACAACATTGTCCTCAATGTTTGAACCAGTATAGGCAAACCAATCACAAAGTGAACCGGAAGTTGTGAAGTCCAATTGAAATTGAAGCACAACACATCGAATTCACAAAAAAAAGAGGGAGAAGGTGAGAGGTTGCATGCAAAACAAAGAGGAAAAGAAAACAATAGAAGTTGGGACCAAAGTAAGAGTAATAGCAAATGGTAAAGGCCATTAGTAGCCAAAGAGTCGAACAACATCCAATGTAAGATCCAAAAGTTTAACAAGTATCCAACTACACCAACTAAAAAGAAACAAAAAACAATAAAGAAATCAAAACACAAGCGAAAAGCTACTGCTGACGTCGTCCAGAAATCACCCTGCCCAGACCCAGATGGTCCTGCACCAGAAGTGCCTGCTCCAGAGTCCCGACTCCGCTTGAGGGTCTTCCTCCTTGAGAGGTAGGAGAAGTTCTAACCGATCAGCAACCAGAGCATCCACACGCCGCGGTCGGTCAACGTCGGTCTTAATCATACAGAGCATCACGGTCCTTCTGCCTCTTCATCTTGCGGAGGAGGGTAACTCACAACTGGTGGACATGGTCGGCCAGCTCATCAATATCATCAGCCAAAGTGTCCAAAGGTGACAGGTTCAGGAGCTTCTGGATCTAGCTAGTCTTCTTGAGCTTCAGGAGCTGTACACCGGCTGCATGCGCTGCACCAACATCATACACAGGGTGGATGGGTAGAGGGGGTCTAATGACAGGTTGTTTGAGACGGTCATATCTAAATAAGAGGGGCACTTTGGAACATTAGCTAGATGGGTGGTGGGTATGAGGTTGTTACAGACAAAATGCAGCCAGGGGCGAGCCTCAGGTCAGAACTCTGATCACTTAAGGTATTGCTCGGAAGTACGTGGGCGATGCCAAGTGGCTCTATCATGACATAGGGTTTGGACCACATCGTCAAATGGATAATTGTCTCTGTAGGCCGAATAGCCCGAATGGCGACTAGGGGGAAGGCGGTAATGGAAGTGGATGTTGTCGGCAGTAAAGGAATGGCGGACAAGGACATTGTGGAAGTCGATGACTAAGGAACTGTGGAAACGAGCATGTGTAAAAGTGGCGAACAAAAGCGTCATTACCCATGAAACGCTCTTGGACCAAACCGGTCAATTGGGAGACACAGAGCTGGCGGACAAAAGGATGGTTAGGTGGGTCTAAGGGAAAGGGGCGCTCCTTAAGAAGGGGTCTTTGGTCAATCTTTCGGTATAGCTCTCGAAGGTGTATTCATCCCCCGAATCCGACTCAAAACAGGTGTGTAGGGTTCTTAGTGCGAGGCATAGTCTGAACACAAGAAGTAACACACACACAAACAAAAACTACACAAAGAACTGTTAGAATCAATCTCACCCAAGAGGGGGGTGAATTGGATGAGTTACAAAAACTTAAAAATTAAAACAAGATAGTATTGAAAAACAGAGAGTCAGAGTTAGGAGAGATTTCACCAAAGAGGGAAGACACAAGATTTATACTGGTTCGGTCTTAACCACTTGACCTACGTCCAGTCCTCAGAACACTTCTGAGTATTTCACTATCTTCCAAGATTGACAGGGCTCTTGGTGCCTTGGTACAGTAATTGAATCGCTCAATCACTCACCCTTACTCCCGTAAGGATACAAGCCCTCTCAAGAGTCCACACTCTTGAGTATCACTCAATAGTATTTAATGAAGAGTAGTTATCGGCTCTCTTACAGAGTAAATTTAATGATGAACACTGATGCTTAATAGTATTAAGGAAAACAGAGTATTGAATGCTAGGTTTAATAATCACAGGTGGTAGTTCCGCTATTCAATCTCTTCATTAATGCTTCTTCGCGCCTTTTATAGTTGATATCATTAAGTAGCCGTTAGACGGAAGAACTTCTAGCCGTTGTGACTCCGTTTACGTGTTTCGCTGGTTTCAACGGTTCCGCCATTAATGCGACTGAGCTTCTGACACTGTAGGTTGCAGTCTACGTAATCCCGTTGAAGAGCCGTTGTATTCTTTCTCAGTAATCTGCATATTTTAAGCTTTAAACAAGTAAAAGTCTTGTGGTGTAGGCTTTAGTCATGAACCAAGAAGAGAAAACGAATTTATCATTCAATGATTTTGGACGAAGTGATTTATTTGTAAGAAGAGCAGAAAGACATTCTGGATATGCTTGATCGAAGTGGTGATCGATTACTTGTTGATCGATCAGGTTATCGATAAATAGAGTGAAAGCTTTTTGAATCAGTTCAACAATATTATCGATCAAGTGTTGGATCATTGACTTTAAGAGTTATCATGGTAAACGGAAATCGTTCCATGATCAAACAAGTGATCGAACACTTGTTGATCGAACAGATTATCGATAATTCAAATGTTACAGAAATGAAACTTCAGTCATTGATGATCGAACAAATTATCGATAAATGGATGATGGATAAGGTTATCGATAAACCATGAGTAAGAATATATTTAGTGAAAAACACAGTCTATCTGGAATGATCGAACAGGTGATCGATCAATGAATATTCGAACAAGTGATCGATAAAGTGAGAAAGAAATTTAATCCTGTAAGGTAAAGAAACTGATTATCGATCACGTTTTGTGAAAACATGAGTTTCAGGAAATTGGATGATCGATCATATTATCGAAAAGTCAATGATCGATTAGGTGATCGAAAAAAAATGGTTCAACATAAGTTAATGTGAAGATAGCAATCCTTAGACTCTTTATCGATCAAGTTATGTGAAAAGGTATTATGCAACAAGATAAATTATCGATAATGTTATCGATAATTTGGTTGCAGAAAAACTAAATATGAGCAGATAAAAACATTGATTATCGATCATGTGATCGATAACCTTCTGATCGATAATGTTATCGATTCAGCAGTTATGATGGCTTCCTGCATCCAGAGGGTTAGAGCATAATGTTCGATTATGTGTTCGATAAGTAAATGATCGAAAATATGATGGATAACAGAATTAATATACAGAACGAGTAGAGTGTTACCTCTTATCGAATTCGTTATTGATAACTGATTTATCGAACATGTGATCGATAAATGCACTTCAGATTTGGCTCTCTTTATCAGTAACTCGATTGTTTATCTGATGTTATCGATCAGTTGATCGATAATTAACCGTAACCTCTTGTGTGATTTCCATGTTAATGATAATCGATCATTTTATCGATTAACCACTTATCGAATAGTTCTTCGATCAAAATACCTACTATAAAACTGATTTACACTTGAACAATTATCTGTAACCTTAGCGATAAACGTTTGATCGATCAGATGATCGATCAACATACTTAACTGAATTAATCTAACTTTGTTATCATCAAAACTATAATCCTAACATTCTCCCCCTTTTTGATGATGACAAAACATAAGTTATAAATCAACTATCAAAGAAAACATCAACCAGTTTCATAACCTCATAATACGTGAAAAAGCAAATAAATATCAAGAAAATATTATCGATAAAATCACTATCCAGGTACACAAAAGTGACAGAAAAGAGATAACATAAAGCCATAAATAAAGCCATAAAATGTCATAAAACCATAAAGCAACTACGAAACATCATCAGTTTTCTTCTCCCCTTTCTTGTCAACATCAGATGAGGGGGAAGAGGTATGAACCGAAGGAATGGTCAGGGGAATAGGGAGAGGAGGAAGGTGAGAAAGTGGAGAAAAAGATGGAAAATGAAAGGAGGGAACAGGTTGGGGTACAGTGATAAGAGCAAGAGTAGTAGGGACTGGAACAGAGGTAGATGGGACAGAAGGAGAAGTGGTGGAAATAGGAGAAGAGGGTAAGGGAGAGGAAGGAGGTGCAGGCTCAGGGTGAGGTGGAGAGGGAGGATGAAAGAGGAGATCCTCATAAGCTGAAGCTTGTGCTAGGTGCAGTGAAATGGTGGCAGAGAGAAGTAACCAACCCTTTGAGCTCTCGAAGTTCCTTGTCCACTGAATCAAATTCTCTGTAACTTCTTTTTCCAAAACCACATAGCTTGTTGGTGAAGATCCAGAATCTTAGAAATGCCATCAAACTTTGATCAGAGATTTCCCCATAGTCTCTGGCAGTGGAGTAGACTCTGGTCTCAAATGCACGAAGCTCAGCCTGAAACATTTCCCTGAGGGATCTCTCCATAAAAGATGGACCAGGGGTATGAGATGGAGCGGCAGTGGATTCAGCTTCATCCTGGGTCCGAGATGTACTAGCAGCAGGTTGCTTTCCCTTATCCTTTTGAGATACCTTCTGTGATGGTGTAAAGGGAACAGAGATCCTCATCTTGTGAAGTTGAGTGAGGCCAAAACCAGGAACCTTGGTCTTGAGTTCCCCAGGCTCAAATGGAGCAATGTTATGTGCCTGAAGGAGGTAGGTGGCCAGCTGAGGATAGGGAATTGGGGTTGATCTGGACTTGTTAAGAACAAAGTCCTTCATCTCAGAATAGATAAGATCCCCAATATTAATCTTCTCCCCACTAATAATCCGGGCTAGAAGAAGATAATCATCCTGAGTGAGATGTGAGAAACTGCCGGATTTGTTTACCATGCTCCTAGAATAGATGTAATGGATGATCCTATAGAAATCACACATCTGCTTAGGAGGGAAATTCAGCTCTCCAGGGTAGTCATCACTCTGCATTAAAATTTTATAGGCTTTTACTTCATTCATATTGCCACCTCTCACAAACTCTTGGGTCCCGAGTAATTCATTTAATTTGACACTTGTGAGTTTGAAAGATCTGCCCCTCAGTGTGACCTTTAAGTAGTTTTCTTTTAGATTGTCCTGATCCACCAATTTGAATAATGCTGCAGTGGGTCACTTAAGTCAAGAGCAATCTGTTTGTTTTTCCTCAGACCCTCTAAGTCCACAGATACCACGGGACAGAATTTTCTATTGGCAAAATCAGCTTTATACTTTGCTACATTAACTTCACTATCAAGATTGCCAGTTAATAACTCAGAAAATTCAGTGGATATACCTTCAGGAGGAATTTCCCGTGCGACTCCTTCACTTGCCCTTTGCTTTTTCTTTCTTGGTTGCTTGGGGATGGATATGTTCAAAGCGGTTTCCACGGCTTTCTGAACTGAGGCACCATCATCCGACTCGGTCTCTGATTCTTCAGTCACTATCGGTAATTTTGATTTGGAAGGGGGAGATTTTCTGAGAGAGGTCGGTTGCTCTTCTGCCCGACTTTCACGAATTTTCAGAGTACCCTTCTTCTTCGTTGGTTCCTCCCTTACCTTCGGTCTATATCGTTTCCGAGTACCCGAAGGAGTGGTGTCGCTTGATTGGTTTTGCTTCTCCAACCCATCTTCCCTTTCCGAACTTGGTTGCTTTACTCGCGCCATTGAGAGATTTCTTGATAAATCGAACGGTTGAAATAGTGTGTTTTGAGTTCGGTGAAGGTCGAAGAGGTAGTAGAGATGAATTTGAGTGGAAGAGAGGTTGGAAAATTAAGAGAATGGTGATTCCTGACCGTTGCGCGAAACAGGGGACCGGTATTTTTTGAGTTAGGGTTCGAAAACTGACAATGGGGTTTCAAAACAGTACCGTTATAGTCTTCAGAATTATCGATCAAGTTATCGATCATGCATTTATCGGACATATTATCGATAAAGTCAGTAAAAGAGATGCATACCTGATCTAGTTTATCGATCATCTGTTCGATAATTAAACTTATCGGTCAGCTTATCGATTAATGCTTACCAATTTTGAAGGAGGGGTCTCGAAACCTTGAAGCTCCTGATCGATGTTCTGATCGATAAGGCGTTTATCGATCACATTATCGATAATTGTTGTGTTGGAGCGGTTCCCTTTCTTTACAAAGTGGATTTATCGATCAGGTGATCGATAAATTACCTTCTTCTTGCCTTCAGGATTATCGATCATTTGATCGATAATCTATACTCTGTTTACCTCTGTTTTCCTTCATCAAAACAGAGCTTCCTGCAAAACAAATTTCTACATACTCCGATGCTTAAGTTAGTTATTTTATCATCAAAACAATAAATTTAAACAATTAATCTTGAGAGATAACGTGAGATTTCTTACAGTTCATTGGGATTTACCATTCCCAATTCTCTTCTGAAGAAGTTAAACTTCTGTTGATCTAGAGGTTTCGTGAAGATGTCGGCTATCTGATATTCAGTGGGGATGAACTCAACCTTTACATCTTTCTTTTGAACATGGTCCCGAATGAAGTGATGTCTGACATCGATGTGTTTCGTCCAGGCATGATGAACTGGATTCTTGGACAGACTTATCGTGCTCGTATTATCACATAAGATTGGAATCTCACGTAAGTTGATTCCTAAATCCTGTATTTGTTGCTTTAACCATAAGATCTGAGCACAACAGCAGGCAGTGGCTACATATTCTGATTCCGTTGAGGAGATTGCCACAGTGTTTTGCTTTTTACTTGACCATGAGACAAGACATCCTCCGAAGAATTGACATTGTCCACTGGTGCTTTTTCTGTCCGTTTTATATCCACCGTGATCTGCGTCTGAGTATCCCATTA
Organism: Neltuma alba; assembly: GCF_004799145.2. Lineage (NCBI taxonomy): Eukaryota > Viridiplantae > Streptophyta > Magnoliopsida > Fabales > Fabaceae > Neltuma > Neltuma alba. The sequence goes on along the minus strand of NW_021635614.1, from coordinate 30,327 downwards.
GATATTCGGTTCCTCTTTTTGGATACCAGATTCCTAAATTTTGAGTTCCTACAAGATATCTGAGTATCCTCTTGACAGCTTCTTCATGTGACTCTTTTGGAGCTGACTGATATCTTGCACACATTCCCACACTGAATTGAATATCTGGTCTACTTGCAGTGAGGTATAGTAAAGAGCCGATCATTCCTCTATATCTTGTTAGATTTATGTTTTTGCCGTCTTCGTCCACATCAAGCGAACAGGTTGAGCTCATAGGAGTCTTTACACTTTTGGCATTCTCCATTCCAAATTTCTTCAGTAACTCCTTCACGTATTTCGTCTGGGATATAAATATACCGTTTTTCTTTTGTTTGATTTGTAATCCCAGAAAGAAATTTAGTTCTCCCATCATGGACATCTCGAATTCTCCCTGCATAAGCTTAGCAAATTCTTGACAGAGATCTTCGTTAGTAGCACCGAAAATAATATCATCTACATATATTTGAACAATCAAAAGATCTTTCTTACTTCTTTTAATGAAAAGTGTGGCATCCACTTTACCTCTTTCAAAACCTTTTTCTATCAGGAAGTTGCTAAGTCGTTCATACCAAGCTCTAGGAGCTTGCTTCAAACCGTACAAAGCCTTTTTAAGTTTGTAAACATGATTAGGAAAATTTGAATTTTCAAAACCGGGAGGTTGTTCGATAAACACTTCTTCTGATATGTAACCGTTCAGAAATGCACTTTTAACATCCATTTGAAATAGTTTGAAATCTTTGATGCAAGCAAATGCCAAAAGAACTCGTATGGCTTCTAATCTGGCTACAGGAGCATACGTTTCTTCATAATCGATTCCCTCTTCTTGATTATAGCCTTTGGCTACCAATCTGGCTTTGTTCCTGACGATCTGTGCGGATTCATCGAGCTTGTTTTTGAATACCCATTTGGTGCCAATGACCGGATGGTCATCTGGTCTGGGTACCAATTCCCAAACTTGATTTCTCTCAAATTGGTTAAGCTCTTCCTGCATTGCAACTATCCAGAATTCATCTGATAGTGCTTCGTCAATACTGGAGGGTTCAATGTGAGATATGAATGCCGAAAAAAGAACTTCATTGACTACTTGTCTCCGGGTTTTGACCCCTTCATTGACTTTACCAATGACTTGTTCCAGTGGATGATCTCGGTTATATCTCCATGCCTTTGGCTGTTCTAGATTTTCTTGTAAAGAGGGATCGTTTAAATCATCCCTGTTTTCTGAAACGGTTTCTGAAAATAATTTGTTTGAATTTTTGTTCAAATCCATTTTTTGAAAATTTTGAATGATCTCAGCATCATCATCATCTACAGTTTGAAATTGCTTCAGTTTCAGCAAACACTACATGAATTGATTCTTCTATTGTAAAAGTTCGTTTATTGAAAATTCTGTATGCTTTACTACGATTAGAGTAGCCAAGAAACAAACCCTCATCAGCTTTAGGATCGAATTTACCCAAGTTTTCTTTGTTGTTGTTGTGGATATAGCATCTGCTCCCAAAGATCCTTAGATGTGTCAGATTGGGTTTTCTCCCCTTGTACAATTCATATGGCGTCTTTCCGAGCAGTGTTCTGATGTAGGCTCTATTAGATATATAGCAAGCTGTGCTCATTGCTTCTGCCCAGAATACTTGTGAGACCCCTTTCTCATTTAGCATTGCTCTAGCCATTTCCGTGAGTACTCTATTCTTTCGTTCAACTACTCCGTTCTGTTGAGGAGTCCTTGGTGCAGAGAAGTTGTGGTTAATTCCATGCTCCTCACAATAGTCTGCAAATTCGTTGTTTTCAAATTCTCCTCCGTGATCAGACCTGATTGACACAATAGATATACCTTTCTCATTTTGAACCTTTTTGGCAAAAATAATGAAAGCATTAAATGTTTCATCTTTAGAGGAAAGAAACAGAGTCCAGGTAAATCTCGAATAGTCATCAACTATTACAAGAGTATACAGATTTCCACCAAAGCTTTTTACTCTTGATGGGCCGACCAAGTCCATGTGAATCATTTGGAGTGGTCTTTCAGTTGAAACTGTCTTCTTTGATTTAAACGAAGACTTTGTTTGTTTACCCTTTTGACATGCATCACAAATAACATTATGTTCATACTGAATTTTTGGTAAACCAATAACTAAATCCCTTTTTATTAATTTTGAAAGTTGATTCATGTTAACATGTGCAAGTCGTTTGTGCCAAATCCAACTTTCCTCCTTTTTACTAATAAAACAGTTTTCAGAGGTTTTAGAATCAATTTGAAGTGTATAACAGTTACCGTCCCTCGGAGCTCTTAGCTTTGTATTCAATTCTTCTTTCTTCAAGGGTAGGTCATCTTTGCTTATGATTAAGCATTCTTCAGAGTCAAAGATCACCCAGTTGTTTTTGTCCGCACTTTGACTGACACTGAGGAGATTATGACATAGACCTTCGACGTAGTACACGTCTTCGACCTTCATGCCTATGCTACTTCCGATTTCTCCAATTCCAGCAATTTTTCCCGATTGGTTTCCTCCGAAGCTTACTTTTCCTCCTTCTTTTGGTTTGAGTGATGTAAACTTCTCAGTGTCACCCGTCATGTGTCTGGAGCATCCGCTGTCTATATACCATTTATTTGTTCTGGATGCCTTGAGACATACCTGCAAAATCACAATCATGTTTTAGGTACCCATACCTTCTTGGGTCCTTTTTGGTTAGTATGAGTTATCTTTGGCACATAAGTACCTTTGGGCACCCATTTTAATGTTCCGTAGGCTCCTTTCTTCTTATAGTAACAAGAAGAAGTTGAATGGCCTTTACGGTTGCAGTGAGAGCAAAGTGCAAATGGATTTGAAGAATGCACAGAATTTCTAAAATATGTAAGATATGATCTACTACCACTCTTTTTCTTTCCTTTTGACTTATCCTGAGTTGGATCGTATCCTATACCAGTTTTGTCCATAGAACACCGTTGAGCTCCTAGGATCACTTTAAGCATTTCGCTACCTTTAGTGAATTTTTCTAAGGTTCTGGTAAGATCTTTAATCTTCCTTTTGTTCATTTCACAACCTTTACAAGTTGAAGTCGAATCTATATTGACTTCAACCTTTGATTGTTGTTCTTCTAAAAACTTTATCCTTTTCTTAGAACTTACTAACTCCTTTGCAATTCTTACCAATTCTAAATGTAATGCATTGTATTCGGACTGTAATTCATCATAAGATGGTTCAGAAATTATTACCTCGTCTGTCTCTGATTCCTCGTTTTCTTGGGCCACTAGACAGATGTTAGCGGTTTCTTCATCATCACTTCCTTCTTCTTCATCCGAAGAACTGTCTCCCCAGATTGATGTGACGAAGGCTTTCTTCTTTCTAAATCTTTCTTTCTTCTTTTCTTTGTCCTTCGTTCTGGAAAGTTGGGGACATTCCGCCTTGATATGTCCTGGCTTCTTACATTCAAAGCAAATGATTGGATCCTTTGGTTCGTTCGAATATGATGAAATTCTGCGTTTCGGCTGGAACTTCTTTCCGGTTCTGTTTTTGTAGAATTTTTTGAACCTTCTGACTATAAGGCCCATTTCATCATCCTCAAGATCATCTTCATTATCATCTTCGCTATCTTGAGTTTTAAGAGCGATGCTTTTCCGGTTCTTCTCATTCATCTCCTTTTCGTATTTTTGCTTGCTCTCATATTCAGCGAGGATCCCGAACAGCGCTGCAACAGAACCAATGGATTCTCCTTTGGTTTCTTCAATAGCTGTTACTTTCGGTTCCCATTCTTTTGTGAGACCGCTCAGTATTTTCCTCACTTGATCTTCTTGACTATATTTCTTCCCAAGTGCAGTGAGGTGGTTTATGAGATGTGAGAATCTGACTTCCATGTCTCGGATACTCTCTCCTTCCTTCATTTTAAATAACTCGAATTCGGTGGTGAGAGTGTTGATTCTGCTCTGTTTTACACCGGTGGTTCCTTCGTGAGCTATCTCCAGAGCCTCCCACATTTCCTTTGCAGTTTCCAGACTTGAGACTCTGAAATATTCCCTCTGGCTCAGTGCACACGTGAGTATGTTGATAGCTTTGTCATTTAGGGTCACCAGCTTCTTGTCTTCCTCATCGAACTCCCTGGGACTTTTGCGTACTTGCTGTCCATCTATTGTTTTCATTGGGACATAGTTGCCGTGCTCTATTACGTCCCACAAACCATACTCTGTGGCCTTGATGAAGATTTTCATCCTCATTTTCCAAAGGTATAATTTTCTCTACTGAAGCCTGGCGGCTTGGATGTTGAACATCCTTCTGGTAGCACGCTGTCTCCGAATCCTGCCATTAGATCTCTCTTCGGACTGTTAAATCCTTAGTGAAGAGACCTGCTCTGATACCAAATGTTAGAATCAATCTCACCCAAGAGGGGGTGAATTGGGTGAGTTACAAAAACTTAAAAATTAAAACGAGATAGTATTGAAAAACAGAGAGTTAGAGTCAGGAGAGATTTCACCGAAGAGGGAAGACACAAGATTTATACTAGTTCGGTCTTAACCACTTGACCTACGTCCAGTCCTCAGAACACTTCTGAGTATTTCACTATCTTCCAAGATTGACAGGGCTCTTGGTGCCTCCGTATAGTAATTGAATCGCTCAATCACTCACCCTTACTCCCGTAAGGATACAAGCCCTCTCAAGAGTCCACACTCTTGAGTATCACTCAATAGTATTTAATGAAGAGTAGTTATCGGCTCTCTTACAGAGTGAATTTAATGATGAACACTGATGCTCAGTAGTATTGAGGAAACAGAGTATTGAATGCTAGGCTTAATAATCACAGGTGGTAGTTCCTATTCAATCTCTTCATTAATGCTTCTTCGCGCCTTTTATAGTTGATATCGTTAAGTAGCCGTTAGACGGAAGAACTTCTAGCCGTTGTGACTCCGTTTGCGTGTTTCGCTGGTTTCAACGGTTCTGCCATTAATGCGTCTGAGCTTCTGACACTGTAGGTTGCAGTCTACGTAATCCCGTTGAAGAGCCGTTGTATTCTTTCTCAGTAATCTACATATTTTAAGCTTTAAATAAGTAAGAGTCTTGTGGTGTAGGCTTTAGTCATGAACCAAGAAGAGAAAACAAATTTATCATTCAATGATTTTGGATGAAGTGATTTATCTGTAAGAAGAGCAGAAAGACATTCTGGATATGCTTGATCGAAGTGGTGATCGATTACTTGTTGATCGATCAGGTTATCGATAAATAGAGTGAAAGCTTTTTGAATCAGTTCAACAATATTATCGATCAAGTGTTGGATCATTGACTTTAAGAATTATCATGGTAAATGGAAATCGTTCCATGATCGAACAAGTGATCGAACACTTGTTGATCGAACAGATTATCGATAATTTAAATGTTACAGAAATGAAACTTCAGTCATTGATGATCGAACAAATTATCGATAAATGGATGATGGATAAGGTTATCGATAAACCATGAGTAAGAATATATTTAGCGAAAAACACAGTCTATCTGGAATGATCGAACAGGTGATCGATCAATGAATATTCGAACAAGTGATCGATAAAGTGAGAAAAGAAATTTAATCCTGTAAGGTAAAGAAACTGATTATCGATCACGTTTTGTGAAAACATGAGTTTCAGGAAATTGGATGATCGATCATATTATCGAAAAGTCAATGATCGATTAGGTGATCGAAAAAAAATGGTTCAACATAAGTTAATGTGAAGATAGCAATCCTTAGACTCTTTATCGATCAAGTTATGTGAAAAGGTATTATGCAGACAAGATAAATTATCGATAATGTTATCGATAATTTGGTTGCAGAAAAACTAAATATGAGTAGATAAAAACATTGATTATCAATCATGTGATCGATAACCTTCTGATCGATAATGTTATCGATTCAGCAGTTATGATGGCTTCCTGCATCCAGAGGGTTAGAGCATAATGTTCGATTATGTGTTCGATAAGTAAATGATCGAAAATATGATGGATAACAGAATTAATATACAAAACGAGTAGAGTGTTACCTCTTATCGAATTCGTTATTGATAACTGATTTATCGAACATGTGATCGATAAATGTACTTCAGATTTGGCTCTCTTTATCAGTAACTCGATTGTTTATCTGATGTTATCGATCAGTTGATCAATAATTAACCGTAACCTTGTGTGATTTCCATGTTAATGATAATCGATCATTTTATCGATTAACCACTTATCGAATAGTTCTTCGATCAAAATACCTACTATAAAACTGATTTACACTTGAACAATTATCTGTAACCTTAGCGATAAACGTTTGATCCATCAGATGATCGATCAACATACTTAACTCAATTAATCTAACTTTGTTATAATCAAAACTATAATCCTAACAAGAACAACTAACACTACCCAGAAAAACCAAAATCACAACCTAGACAGTAGCAAATGGTTATATAATGATTCATAAGTTTTTAGTTGATCAAAAGCTTTTAGAATTAAGTAAAGAGATTAAAGAAAAACACAATGTACTATAAATCATTAGATAACCTACAGGCTACGTAACTACAATTTGACATCAAAATAACCCAACCCAACAACACAATAACAGAACAAACAAGCAAATTGACAACTAAACAAAATTAAACTAAAGGAAAGAACAAAGGAAGAGAGAAAACATACCACAAGAGAGGGGGAGAGAAGGGTTTCGCCGACTAAGAGTAGAGAAAGAGGAAGAGGGAACGGGAAAATGGAAGAGATAAGGGAGAAGAGGAGAGAGGGGGAAGGCGACTAAGAGGGATAAGAAGAGGGAGGGAGGCCAATAGTTATGGGGATGGAAGGCAGAGGGAGCTCACCGTTTACGGTTGCTGAAAGGGGAAGATGAAGAGGGACCGGCTTCAAAGAAGAGAGGGGCCGACGGTTTTGGAAAATGGAATGGGTAATGGGGTATAATGGAGTGGGGAGGGGAAAAGACTAAAAAGGGGTTAAGTTAAAAGAGTGAGTGAGTCAGAATGGGGGGCAAAAAGGACAATTCATGCGGAAAAATAGGGAAAAATGAAACCGTCCAACGCCGGCGAACCATGCCCGAGGCGAAAACAAAGGGAGGAGAGAAGGGTTTTGCTGCGGCGAAGGTGAACGTTCGCCACGGCCAAACCTTCCCGAGAGCAACACACAGAGATTAGCAACCTTCGTCGCAGCGAAATGTCACCGAGAGTAACACATGAGAAACAGAACCACTTCGTCGTGACGAAGGCTAGGGTTTGTCGCGGCGAAGTGTCACAAAGAGCACAGAATAATACATAAAACACCCAAACAACAGAGAAACACAACACCAAACAACAGATGTAGCTGGATACTTCAAAAACTTTAAAGTGCATCAAAAGAGATCAGAAGGTGCTCAATAAGTCCATGATTAAGCAGTATACCATAAACAAGTTTTCTCAATCAATTTGATTCATATAATTCATTGCAAGCACAATGTTACCAACAAGCACAAAATGAAATAGGATAGAGATCAGAACTTGCAGGGGGTCTTAATGAATTCAAACTATAACTACACTACTATCCTACTGAAATGGTTTCTCCCCCACACTCATTCAGCATACAATGCACAAAACATAGCAAGATCAATAATTAAGCAAAAGCATGTAAATGAGTGAAGGAAAGAAATGACCAGGGAGTTAAGGAGGCTTTCGGTTCTCATGGTAGAGCTTTAGTAGATGGCCATGAACTTTGAATCTGGCCCCGATCTCCTCGTGTAGTAGCTCCACCATACCGAAATTGTACGCTTTAGTGACTGTGTATGGCCCATCCCATCTGGTGTTGAATTTTCCTTGCTTGAAGGTAAATCGAGCCTTGTACAACAGCACTCTATCGCCTTCCTTGAATTCCTTTCTTAAGATACCCCGATCATGCACAAATTTGGTCTTCTCTTTGTAGAGTCTGGAGTTCTCATAAGCTTCAAGTCTAATCTCCTCCAACTCTTGCAATTGCAGCTTCCTTTCCATGCTAGAGGACTCTATATTCATGTTGCACTGCTTGACCACCCAATAAGCTTTGTGTTCCTGCTCCATTGGCAAGTGACATGGCTTTCCATAAACTAAGCGTAGGGAGACATGCCAATGGGCGATATGTATGCAATCTGGTAAGCCCATAATGCTTCTTCTAAATGTGAGCTCCAGTCCTTCTTGGATGGCTTTACCATTTTCTCCAGAATATGCTTCACTTCCCTATTAGATATTTCAGCTTGGCCATTGGTTTGGGGGTGATAGGCAGTAGAGATTTTATGAGTGACACCAAATTTGGACAATAGGCTGTTGACTATCCTATTACAAAAATGTGTTCCCCGATCACTCACTATAGCCCTAGGGATCCTATACCTACAGAAATCTATGTACATTTGGGGCATCATCTTTTCTGCAAGGTATAGCTTCAATCCACTTGGATACATAATCTATGATTAATAAAATATATACAAAACCAAGGGAAGAAGGAAAGGGTCCCATAAAGTCAATTCCCCAAACCTTAAAAATCTCAAAAAACAGGAGGGGCTGTTAAGGCATCTCATGTCTTTTTCACAACCCCCCAAATCGTTGACACTTGTCACAAGATCTACAAAATGTAAAAGAGTCTTTGAAGAGGGTGGGCCAATAAAATCCTGAATCTAAGACCTTTCTAGATGTCCTCCTTGCACTAAAATGACCACCACAAACCATGGAATGGCAAGCTGAAATAATAGGTTCAAAATCCTCCTCCGGCACACACTTCCGTATTACTTGGTCACTGCACATCCTCCATAGATGAGGGGCATCCCAAATGTAGTACTTTGACTCACTACGAAGCTTTTGTGCCTGAAATCTAGACATAAAGGGAGGAGTGAGTCCAGCCATGAGATAATTGACAATATTAGCATACCAAGGCTCTATAGAAACCACAGAACATAAAGCTGAATCGGTAAAAGAATCACAAGTCAAGTCAGAAGAGTCTACTCCCCTTGTGTCTTCCGGTAGCCTACTTAAGTGATCGGCTACTTGATTCACTGCCCCGGGTCTATCCTTAATCTCAATGTCAAACTCCTGAAGCAATAAAGCCCATCTAATCAATCTTGGTTTAGATTGTGGCTTTTTGAGTAAATAGCGGACAGCTGCATGATCTGTATACATAACCACTCGAGAATTGATTAGATATTATCTAAACTTGTCTAAAGCAAATACAATAGCAAACATTTCTTTCTCAGTGGTGGTATAGTTGACTTGAGCTGGGTCAAGTGTTTTAGAGGCATAGGCTATAACTCTAGATTGCTTCTCCTCCTTCTAGCCAAGCATAGCACCCACTGCACAATTAGAAGCATCACATGAGAGTTCAAAATGTAAATTCCAGTTGGGTGCAGTCAAAATAGGAGGTGAAACAAGCATAGACTTGAGAGTATCAAAGGCATGTCTACATTTTTCATTAAAATTAAAGTCAACATCCTTTTTAAGTAGAGTAGAAAGGGGCAAAGTAACTTTACTAAAATCTTTAATAAAGTGCCTATAAAACCCTGCATGCCCAAGAAAAGATCTCAAATCTTTAAGACAGGTGGGGTAAGGCAAAGATAAGATAACTTCAATTTTAGCCTTATCAACCTCTATCCCTTTGCTAGAGATGAGGTGACCTAACACTATGCCACTGCCCACCATGAAATGACATTTCTTAAAGTTCAAAACAAGATTTTTGGCTACGCATCTCTCTAGAGCTTGCCTTAGGCTATTCAGGCACTGATCAAAGCTCTCCCCATAAACCGTAAAATCATCCATGAAAACCTCCATATTGTGCTCTAAGAGATCACTAAAAATCGCCATCATGCACCTTTGAAAGGTGCCTGGAGCGTTACATAACCCAAATGGCATCCTTCGATAAGCAAAGGTACCAAAGGGGCATGTGAAAGTGGTCTTATCCTGATCCTCGGGGGCTATAGGTACCTGAAAATAGCCGAAAAAGCCATCTAAAAAGCAGTAATGTGATTTACCAGCTAGTCTCTCCAACATTTGGTCAATGAAGGGTATAGGAAAGTGATCCTTACGTGTTGCATCATTTAGTCTCCTATAATCTATGCACACATGCCATGAGTTTTGAACCCTTGTAGGAATTAATTCATCCCTTTCATTCCTTACTACTGTTACCCTGCTCTTCTTTGGCACAACATGCACCGGACTGACCCACTCACTATCAGAAATTGGATATATTTTCCCAGCACTCAACAATTTAGTAATTTCTTTCTTAACTACATCTAATATGAGAGGGTTCAATCGTCTTTGGGGTTGTCTCACTGGTTTTGATTCCTCACTCAGTAAAATTCTATGTGTGCACACAGCAGGACTAATTCCAGGTATATCTGCTAGTGTCCAACCTATTGCCCTTCTATGCTCCCTCAAAACAGATAAGAGTCTCTCTTCCTCACTCTCAGACAGTGAGTTGGCAATTATAACAGGTAGTTGTTCATTAGACTCAAGGAAAGCATATTTCAAAGTAGGAGGTAAGGGTTTCAAATCAAGTGTAGGTGGTTGCACAATAGAAGGAATCAATTTATGAATTTCAAGAGAGAACTATTACTCCCCTTTCCTTCAACCAGTGATAATTCCTCAGCCTTGTAGTTAACTTCCTCTCCAAGCATTGAACCAACTTCTAGTTGATCTACAGCAACCGCCTTAGAGGGATTCTTCTCCATGACTTCTTCCTCCATATCTGAAACAACAACAGGAAACCTTTCCCCAAGGGAATCATCACTGATAATGGAGGAATCACAGTCTACTTTCGAGTCAAGGGAGGAAACAGAAAATGTGTGTGGGGAAAGCATGCAATTAACCACAGTACAATCAAGACATGTAACATCACCACCACATGAGCAAGTAGAAGGTGTAGAGTAAAGAGATGAAAAGGAAGAAATGGATTCATTCTCATCAATAGATTTATCAGTGTAAATATCAGAATAGAAAGAGTCATTTTGCAATTCAACTTCAGAACAAGCATCCTCAACAACAATGTCTATCATGTTAACCCCCAAAAGTGAATAGTCCTCATAAGGATGTTTCATTGCTTCATACATGTTAAAAGAAACTTTATTATCACCCACCTCCATAGTTATGGTGCCCTCTTTCATGCTAATCATGGTATTAGCAGTCCTTAAGAAAGGTCGACCAAGGATGAGTGTAGTGTCATTTACAAGTTCAGAAGACATGTCAAGCACATAAAAATCAGCAGGAAACACCAATCCCTTAACTTGGACTAAAATGTCTTCAATAATGCCCTCAGGATACCTAATTGTCCTATCAGCTAATTGGAGCACAACAGTAGTAGACTTAAGAGTCTTGACTCCTAGAGAAGTGTATACGGACTTAGGCATGACATTAATGGCTGCACCTAGATCTAACAGGGCTCCCCCTATAGTAACCTTTCCTATGGTGCAAGGGATAGTGAAAGATCTAGGGTCTTGACATTTGACAGGAATTTGGGGTTTAAACAATGCAGACACATAAGAGGGTAATTGGACTCTTTTATTAGGTTTAAATCTCCTATTTTGAGTGCATAATTCTTTTAAGACCTTAGCATACTTAGGAATCTTTTTAATCAGGTCAAGCAAGGGTATATTCACTTATACTTTCCTAAATGTCTCAAGCATCTCATGATCTTGCCTCTCCTTACCCATTTTCACATTTTTCAAATAAGCATTAGGGAAAGGTAGTTCATTGATGTTTACCTCCTTACCTTCCTTGCTTGAGGCTCCATGATTGCTTGGCTCAGATTCCACAGCTTTACCCTTGCCATCATGTTCTTTTGAGGCTTCTTTCAGCTTTAGCCTCTTCTTCTTGGAGCTTTTAGAATGCTTCACTTTTGAAGGTGTTTGTGGCAGCTCATCACACAAGATTTCCTCATCTATAACTTCATCCTCCTCTTCTCTAAAATTCACTTGCTTCCCACTCCTAAAGGTAATAGCATTCAAGCCCTTAGGATTGATAACAGTGTTAGAGGGGATTGCGCCACTGCTCCTTGCTTGTTGCTCACTCATATTGTTGGACAACTGAGTTACATAGGAGTTGATGTTCTCAGATTTAGTCTCCCATTGCTCCATCCTCTTTTCCAAAGCACTAAATCTAGCATCATTCTTGGATGAGTCTTGTTGAATTAGTGAAGCTAAGGAGTTGAACTGAGTAGCGTTAGCAGCGCTTTCTTCCTTCATTAAGGCCATCATATTTTGTAGGAGTTGATTGGTTTCATCCTTAGGTGGGACAGTTAGGGCTTGAGATTGGTTTTGGAACTGGTTTGAAGATGGACCAGCTCCTCCACTCTTCTGAAATCTGTTTGGAGGTCTACTATCATCATTCCTCCAGCCCAATCGAGGGTTTTCCTTCCATCCCTCGTTGTAAGTGTTGGAGTAGGGGTCCCACTTTTGATTTGGACGGCCCTAGAAGACTGCAGACACTTCCTCATAGCGGTCTGGACAAACGCTAGAAATATGCATGACTGATCCACATGTTTCACAACTAGGCACTGTAATGTCCATAGGAGCGGATGGGCGATGCACACTCATATTCTTCAATTCAGCAATGATCAAAGACAATTGAGATGTCACTTTGCTTCCCAAAGAATCTACTTTTGATTCCAAAGCGTCTATTCTCCTACTGTGTACCGAAGCAGCTCCCACCTCATGTACTCCTCTAGTATCTCTCACACCATATTGTTGATGATTTAGGACCATCTTCTTTATTAAATCCCAAGCCTCCTTAGCAGTGGAGTCTATCAAAGATCCTTCCGATGCAGCATCCAACATACCCTTCTCTTGGTTCTTCAACCCATTATAGAAGTACTGCACCAGTTGTTCATCCGGAATTTGATGATGTGGGCATCTTGAAAGCATATCCTAAAATCTATTCCAGCAATCATAGAGAGATTCGTCATAGTCTTGCTTGGCAGAATAAATCTCCTTCCTCATTGATGAAGTACGAGAAGCCGGAAAGTATTTCTCCAGAAATGCCTTCCTTAAGTTCCCCCAACTGTGGTATGCATCAGCTATATGTCTTGAGAGGCTCATGTATCATTCCCTAGCTTTTCCTTCCAAGGATAGATGAAAAACCTTCCATAGCACTTGGTCCAATGATGCTCCCATAGGCTTCATACTCTAACAAATCATGGAAAGAGATTGCAGATGGAGGTATGGGTCTTCTCCTGTCAAGCCATGAAATTTGGGAAGAGAGTTAATCAATAATCCTTTAATTTCAAAATTAACTTCAAAATTTAGAAGAGCAGCAGTAAATGGGTCAAAATTGACATCAGATGTGGTTGCTTCCCTAATTGTTCTTCTCCTAGGGTGTCCATTATTTTCTCCTACTCTGTCTTGTTCACCATTACCACCATTCCTCACTTGATTAGCATTCAGGTTAGGATTAGGTTGGTTTTGAAGGGAATTGAAAGACGACGCGCAGCGGAAAACGACATAAAATTTTAAAACTTTCATTCCCTTTCCCGGATCTACCGATCGCGTTTAAGTCAGGTAGTAAGAAGCATTACCTTTAGGCGTTCGATTCCCTGGTGACTTGATGATTCGGCCGTTCAGGATGCTTCTGGTGCCTCCTTTGTCGTTCGAAGTCGACAACTCCGGTCGGCTTCCTCTACCGGTATCCACACGAGTAGCCCTCAACCTCGAACGGCGTGCTAGCGCCTATGTCCGTCTAGGGTTTTAGGAATCCGTCCTCTCTCCTCTATTAGGCCGTCTCTTTATCTGTTAGTTCTCTCTTGCTTAAACCCTAGCTCCTCATACCAATATATAGGATGCTATATAGGTTTAATTAATAATATTTAATTTCGAAATTAACTCTAAATTAATTCCGAAATTAATACAATATCAAATATTGCCTAATCAGATAAGAGAACAATTAAATAAATATGGTTTAAATTAAATCCGTCTCACAAATTTAATTCTCCTATTTATTTAATAAAGAGATGACGGAATTAATTTGTATATATTTAATTTATCCTTATAAATTAAATCTAACAATTAATATCTTTTATATTTATATATATATATATGAATTTATATATATATATATACACACGTCCACCCTATATTATTCATTGAATCTGGACATATCTTAGATTCAATGAATCTGGACATCATAACTCGTGTCGGGCTATTTTGTGTGCGACCCTGTAGGCCCATATGAAGTTGGCAGTGGGCCATTAACTATAATGACCCACAAGTCGTAAGCGGTCTCTAGCAAGACATCACGACTACCCAAATCATATGAGGATCATTGAACGATGCAACCTTTCATACAACCATATCACGTCCCTTTTGTCTCACGACATTTTGGTCATGGATGAGGCATGGAGAACGTCATCCTCCTATCCATGACCGTTACTTTCTCGATCCCTGAGTAGTCTGAGTATAGAAATGGAACTACCTTTCCATTATAGTATGGCCATACATTTCTCAGACTCACTCATCGAGGGGCCCAGTAATGTCTCTCTACGAATGTGAGGGACAAATTCCATCTTGACCATTCACATTCCTACGCATGAAAAACCACTAAGCCTGAACATAGTCTTTATGATCACTTGGTCAAAAGTGACTTTTGACTAGGTCAAAGCTAAGCGTTTCTCATGTATGAATCCATGATGATCTCAGGTCAAAGGGCACAGTGACATGGTTTGTATATGAGAGAAGCTTATGACTTAACCCATGCAGCTCTCTCATAGCGGGTCGGTCCAACACCTTGTACTCTTACATGTGCCTATGACTTTAATTTATATCTCCATATATCTTTAAAGTCATACTGGTCTTATTTCATCTTTGCTCCCACATAGATGACCGACCAGGGACATTTAGGATAAACCATGAGTTATCCAAGGATAGTTATCACAGTAAACATGCAAATAATATGATAACGTAATTAATAAACTCATAAATTAACAATGTTCAAAACATAATGATTGGCCCCTAGGGCACAATTTCCAACAGGTTTTGTGGTAATTCAGCCATTATCTCTTGGTCAGTAGGCTCACTCTCACTACGAGATAGGCTAGATTCCACAAAAATATTCTCTTGCTCAATCACCAACTCACTTGTCCCTTCAACTCTTTTCTCTCTTCTTATCTCCCTGAGTCTTCTCTCAATCTCAGGGTTATAGGGCACAAGTTTTGTTTTCCGTGGCATGTAAGATAAAAGTCACAAGAGAAAGGGCAAACAAAATTGACTTGCAGCACACAAAGTCAACTAAAAGCATGCAATGTGATGAATGCAAGTGTATGGATAAGTATGCAAGTGTATGGGTGAGTATGATTATGTATGCACAGAAAAAGAAGCAAAAAGTGTAAGTTTCAAAATTTTCCAGAAGAGCTCGCCGTGGCGAAAGCAGAGATTGGCCGCAACGAAAGGTGACAGAGGCGTCCAGATAGCTAAGTGAAGGAAGTTTGCCGCAGCGAAATCAGGAGTGTGCCGCGGCGAAGGTATCCCGAAAGGAATCCTTTGGTTTTTCAGAAAGTTTGCCGTGGCGAAAGGTCAGGTTGGCCACGGTGAACTGTTACAGAAAGCTTATCAGATACTGGACTCTACTGATGCAACGTGAGAAATGCTGAAAATCAAGAAAATCAGTATATTTGTTTGTATTTCTAAGAATTTTGATGCTATGCAAGATGAAAACCTATACTATGAACAAATATGCAACTAAACTACCTAAGATGCAACCCAAAAAGATCAAAACTTCAATTGACAACCAACTAACACCAGCTAACCTAGAGAACCAATTTCTTGGCTCCTCGGCAGCGGCGCCACTAGATGAGAGCCTTTTTGTCATTCGCTTTGGGGTTCTCAATCAAAAATAAATCCAAACTATACAGTATAGTGCAAACTAGGGTCGTTTCACACTTGGGAGCCTTAATTAATTACCTAATTTAGACTAAATGCCATGCAGTGTAATGAAAAGGGGTTTTTGGGTTTTTAACATTTAAACGAATGGTGCCTAAACTGAATGCAATGAAAATAAACCTAAGATACTATGTTTTTAGTGTTTTAAGATAATAATGATGTAATGGAAATGATTGATAGGAAATCTCTTGAAAATGGTTTTGATGGCAATCATAGTTCACTTAAAATATTGGGAGTTTCACAAATCCATTAGGTTTTTCTTAATAACAACCTCAATAACTCATTGAGTCCAAAGCTTACATTAATGAACTCATTAATGAAAACTTTGTTAAGCTTCCCTAATGTGTAATTTTGGAATGATCATGCAATTGGCTCAATGTAACACACAATCAACTCAGTATCATAACATAACCATGCAAGATAGGAGAGAGTCATGAGAGTTACAAGAAGCATATATGAAACTACATATATTAAAGCACAAAATTCAACATCAATCAATCCAAATTACAAATGTTAATCATTAACCAATGATTACATAATTAACCAAAGTGTCTAACTAAGACTTTACAACTCCTAGACCTAGGAAATCATAAACACATAGCTAGAAACTAAAGATTAAAACTAAAACTCCCCTTTGAAGCTTGGAAACTCATGTTACTCCACCATCTTCAAGAGTTGATAAAACCTAGCTCATCATAGCCTTTGAATCAGCTCTAACCAAAGTTGAATCTTCAGCCATAATAGTTAGGAGATGAAGGAAATGAAGGTGGATGAAGAAGAAGTGCAGGAAAATGGAAGGTGAAGGAGATGGAGATGGAGGATTAGGGTTTAGTGGGAAAGATCAGACGAGATGATGATAGAAAACGTAGGTGGTGGCTACTTTTTTGTGTTTGACCTCACCCATACCCAAAATAGGGTTTCTAACCCAAAAATGACGTGTATGGGTCGGTTCCTGGAGGTGGGTAGGTCAGATTTTCTTGAAATGGTTGGGTCTGAAATGTGCTAATACGAGGGGTTCGCCGTGGCGAACCATGGCAGATAGCTTTCCTATTTGATGGACGATATTCGCCGCAGCGAAGGAAGAAGTGTGTCCCAGCGAACTATAGCAGAGGCTCTTCTTTGCATCTTTGTGCCTTGAGTCTTCAATCTTGGCCCCGATCTCAGGTGTCCTACATTGAAAAGCAACAATTTAAGGCGTCAATTGTCCTAGAAATTAATTGAATACAATTAATAACTAATTATGACAATTTTACCCTAAAAAAGACACTAACTCAAAGTAAGGACTCTTAATCTGATTAAGCACAATTATCATTAAAAGGAGCCAAAACCTATGATAAAAACCCTTAAAATGATATGAAATAACATAGAACAATTGGGTTCAATCAGCTTCCCATGGTGGAGGTTTTACATTGGGAAATTGAAGAGATTAGGGTTAGATGAGATAGAGATGAGAGAGAATGAAATGGAGGCTGTCTTTGGAGTGAATGATGTCACTTACACCGAAATAGGATTTCTCAACTGGTAGTGAGGTGTACTAGGTCAATTTGTATGAGTGGTTAGGTAAAATTTCTAAAAATGGTTCAGGTCTGGATTGCTAATTCGAAGAGTTTGTTGCGACGAAGTCATGGTTTTGTCATGGTGAACCACGGCTAAAAGGTCTCTAGTGGAAGTTTTGTATTTCGCCACGGTGAAGGCATGAGTTTACCACAGTGAAACCTGGCAGAGATGTTAATATTGCCTCTTGTGTGCTGCACTTCCTTACTCTTCACTCTTGGCTCTACTTCTTGAGTGCCCTAAAATAAAAAGCAATGGTTTGGGGTATCGATTGTCCCAAAAATCAATTGAATGCAATTAATGAATAAATGTGACAATTTTAACCTCAAACAGTACTAACTTATAGCAAAGACTCTCAATCTCAATTAAGCACAAATATCATTAAAATGAGCCAAAAAGTGTTACAAAAACCTAGAAAATGCCATCAAATAATATAAACAATTTGAGCTCAGTCAAATTTCCTCACACTTAGACCTTTGTACTCCTGGACAAAGCCCACAAAAATAATTCAAAAAGGTACAAGTACAATAAGAAACACCAACGTGCTTAAAGATGAGAGTAGGAAATTAGTAAAGACACCCCCACAGAGATCAATAATGGTAGAACGAAAACACGCTAAGAGAATAAACACTGCACATACTTAATCCAAAAGATTGAGTAAAAGAGATTTATCTCAAGGTTATGTGTTTAGCTCTCAACTCACTTATTTTAGGATTATTTCACTCTAAATCTGTTCAGTCCAATCTCTACCATAAGCTTGTGATAATTCTACCTCTCCACCACAAAAACCGCAAATTGCAAATCAAAAGGACTTTTAGGGTTTGTAATGGTTGATAAAGGCTAAGTAAACTGGATGGAATATAATAGAAGAAAGGAAAAATTTCGAGTACAAAGCATAACAATTATTCTCTCAAAGAAACAAGTGTGAAAGTTTCTGAAGAATGGATAAAAAGCTTTTCAAGATACTAAATCCTTTTTCTCTTTTTTTAATTACTAATTTGTTTAATTTCTTTGGCTTTTCTTCTATTTCCTTGCCCCTTGTTTTTTTTTATGAACAAGAAACTAGAGCTGAAAATACAAAAAAATATGTATATTTTATTTGTATGCATGTACTCAAAGTGACGGTTCAAAAGGGTTGGCAATGGTAAATTGTTTGGGCTTGTGTTTGGGTAACAAGGGTTTTGGAATGAATGCCTCTGTCATGTTCACAAGATGTCAATCCATCAGGCTCAATTAAGAATTAAAACAAGTTCTAGAGAAATATGAAATTAAAAAGATTCACACAATTTAACAAATTCAGGCCCAAATATCCTTCCAACAAGGCTAGTATCTCGATTAATCAATCTCAAGATTTAAAAATGCATAATCCTATTTTCAAAGTGCAACCTTGTTTACTGTTTATCAAAAACAGTAGGGAATGATTTAGCTAAATTCAACCAGTATTTGGCAACATGATAGTTTTATAAAAGCACAACTAGAATTTGAATTTTCCTATAATTTTTAAAGATACAGGAGTATAAAGAATCTAAACCAGGAGAATTACTACTGGGGAAAAAGAAAAACAAAGAAATTACAAAGCAATTATTTTTTTTTTTTGGGCCCTCACGGCGGCAAAGGAAGAAGTGTGCCCCAACGAAATGTGGCCGAAAGGAGAAACCTGGCAACAAGCCTGCTTCACCGCAGCGAAACCATAAGTTAGCTGTGGTGAAGTATGGCCGAGAAGTGGAATGCTGAAAGATAGGGTAGATCGTTGCGGTAAAACCAAAAGTTTGCTGCAATAAAAGTAGACAGTGTTGAGAAAAGAATAGTAAAATACAATGCAATTTCAAATTTCCCTAAAAATTCCCTAGAAACTAAGTCCAATAAGTTCAAAAATGCACATAATTGATCAAATCTAAAGCACATCGGGGCCAAAAAGGATGCATAAAGAAACATTTGATGAAATTCAAAATGGAAATCATTCCCCCACTCTTAAACACAACATTGTCCTCAATGTTTAAACCAGTATATGCAAACCAAGTAATAAGCGAACTGGAAGTTGTGAAGTCTAAGTTTAAATTGAAGCACAATGTCACACCCTGATAATCTTATTCTAATTGATGAATGACTTGAGACTGACTAAGGCCAAATAGTATAGTAGACTGGTAGAGGATCCATGCTATGAAGAAAAATCAGGATAGGGACATAACGGTCATTTTTGAAAAGATCGATCAAGAAAGGGCAGTATTGGAAATAATGTCCAAAATTCCTGAAAATTTCCCAGAAAATCATGAAAAATAGAAAAGAGGGTACAGAATAATGTTTGAGGCTTAGAAGATGAATATAGGATTAAAAATAATTTATCAGGGAATTATTTGTAATTATTGGAATTTTTGGTTAATTAAGGAAAAAGTAGCCAATTTCCATTATTTAAAATATATAGAGGCATCAAAAATTCAAGGAAAAATATGGATAAATTATGTGACATATTATCCTAATTTATAAAATTACTTCCCACCTTTGGATGTGCAGAGGTTAGCTTAAAGAATATTTATTGCCAAATTATTATCGGTAGAATAGTGATTTTTGACAGAGAAAAATTTAGAAAATTATAGAGGGAGGTAAAACTTGAGAAAAATCATGGAATACCCTTGGAATGAGGGGAATTTAATGAGGTGCTGAAATCAAAATTTTGTGACAGTAAATTGGACAGGATTATTGGAAAATCGGACCGAAAATACACAAATAATAAGTGGATTTCACTGAATATTGGATGAGTCATTTTTTCTCCCAATATTTAGAGTAATATTTTGGCCAAAAATAAAGGGGGAGGACAAAGTTGGAATTTTCCAAATTATTCAAGGGCATAAAGGGAAATAAGAGACAACAATAAAATAATATTTTATTTCCACATGAAAATCACATGGTGATTAGGTGTCCATCCATGTGTCAACTTCTTATGGTGTGTGCCCTAAGATTTGTCCATGTGTAAAGTGGAAAAAAATGGACGGTCGAGATCGCATCTTTTTCCCGAAGGGCATTTTTAGAATTTTGAAAAATCAAAGCCTATAAATACCCCCTTCCATGAACAATTCGGCCAAAGAGGTTTGCATGAGAGGGAATGTTGTGTTCTTGAGTTCTAGGAGAGAGAAAGGAAGAAAGAAGAGAGAGAAAGGGAGAAAGCAAGGTTAGACACCTCTAATCACCGATTAAGAGCTAATTAAGGTACGTTTACCTCCCTAAGTGTTAATTATTTTTAGTTAATTATTTGTTTGAGGAAGATTAGGATTAGTTACCTTGATTAATTATGGTTTAGTGGTAGCTAAGATTAATCATGTTATTTGATTAAAGATTAGTAAGTAATTAAGGTTAGCTACCTTGATTAATTAGTAATTAGTGATTAGTTATGCTAATTGAAGAATGATTAATTATGATTAATCATGTTGATTAGAGGATGATTAATGGTTAATCCATAAGGGATTAGTGACTTAATCTTAAAAGATTATGTTGTACTAATGACTATATGACTTGAGGACCTTAATTAAATATTGGATTAAGGATTAAGGGTTAGTGATTAACCAAGAAAGCATGATTAATCATGGATTAAGGAAGAATTCCAAGACCTTAACTGAGGATTAAGGCTTAGTCAAACCGAAGTCAAAGGTTTAGGAAAGGTATACAGAAATTATAAATTGAAAGGCACAAGGGTAGCATTATATAGAGAAAGAATTGTATACCGGATATGGAATTTACCATACCCTTACTGTATGGTTGATAGGCAATTTTCTGGAAACCTAGGAGGATCTCAAGCAAGGAAACAAGGAGGAAACATTAAGCGTGGAAGTGAGGTAGCGTGAACTTGCAATTATTTTCTTGACCTGCATTTGGTGTTTCTGCTATGTGTGTTTATGTGCCATGAGAATGTTTATGCCCAGATGATGTGAACTCCTTGCAATGTATGCCTTGGCTCTTGTATGATTGAGTTTTGACCAGAATGATTATATGCTCCATGATATGATGACATGGATACAGAATGGTTATGGCATGGCATAAAGACTAGCAATGTTATTTTACTACATGTAGCATGACATCTTATGCATGTTGACTTGATGGTTGTATGCTCAATGCTACTAGGATTTCTATGAAATCTCATTCCTCCTATAACATGGTATTCTAGGTGCTACTACTTCCAAGGAGAAGGGAAAAGAAATAATCATGGCTTGAGGAAGTTATTAGTTATGTACTATATTATATGGTTTTGAACCTTTCTCTTTCAAGCCATGTAAGCATATTCTGACCTTGAATACATGATATGATGACCTTTTGAAATGTATATTAATAGTAGAGCACCTTTATATGTGATTGTGGTATGCTTATAGTGAAAAACGAAATAGTGCTAGAATTAGTGAAAAAGGGGATAAAAATGGTCTAGATTTGACCAAACTTTGACCAACAAAGACCCTAGTCAAATGGTTGAATTTTTGCCTGAAATTTGGCATGCAAATAGATCTTATTTTTCCCTTTAAAATGAGTGGTAAAGCGTCACAATCGGAGCTCTGTGCAAGAAGTTATGCCTTTTCGAAGTTAGGCAAAAATACTGGAAAATAGAAAAATGACCAAATGAACAGTACTTTTTGAAATTAAAATCGGATACGTTTCTGATTAAAGTGGAACCTGAGTTCATTTTTCGTTGATAGATGATGTTAAGAGCTTCGAGTGAGACTTGGAACGACCTTGTTTCGATTTTTCTAGGTTTAGTTATGATTTTCCAAAGTTATGTCAAGTTTAAGGTTACAGTGAATAGTAATGCGGGAAAAGAAATTTTCAAATTTAGATTTTTCAACCCAGTAGCCTTAAAATGCGCTTCCAACTATCTTAATTTGGCACAATATAAGGTTGCAAACGTAAGGTGTTACACACAACACATCAAATTCATAAAGAGGAGGGAGAAGGGTGACGAAGGGCAGGCAAAACAAAGAGGATAAGTGAAATAGAGCAAGGGATCAAAACTAATGAAAGAGAACGGCAAATATAACCAATTAAACTAGCATCCAACAAGTATTGTGCACAACAATTGTAAACACTGAAAAGCTTAAAGTATCTAGCAACTCCGACTCGCGAAACAAAATAAAAACAAT
This sequence comes from Neltuma alba, assembly GCF_004799145.2. Classification (NCBI taxonomy): domain Eukaryota; kingdom Viridiplantae; phylum Streptophyta; class Magnoliopsida; order Fabales; family Fabaceae; genus Neltuma; species Neltuma alba. The sequence goes on along the minus strand of NW_021635614.1, from coordinate 7,789 downwards.
ACACAAAGCAAACACAGAAAGAACTACTACTGTATCTCAGCGTCATCCACCCCAGACCCAGATGGTCCTGCACTAGAAGTGCCTGCTCCAGATGTCCCACTCCGCTCTGAGGGTCATCCTCCTCGAAGGGTAAGAGGAAGTTCAACCGGTCAGTAATCAAAGCATCCATACGATGAAGGTAACACTGGTCTCAATCATAAAGAGCATCACGGTCGTTCTGCCTCTTCATCTCTCGGAGGAGTATGACGCGTAACTGGTGGACATGCTCGACCAGCTCATCAATATCATCAGCCAGGGCATCCAAAGTAATAGGTTTAGGGGCTTCTGACCTTCTTGGCCCTCTTAGCCCTCCTGGGCTGGTACACTGGCTATAGGAGCTGCTCCAGCATTATAGACAGATTGGATGGGAGGAGGTGGGCCAATAAAGGACTATTTGAGGCGGTCATATTGGAAAAAAAGGGTTAGCTCGAAGTAGCTATCATTGTCATACTCAGGGACATTGGCAACGTGGAAAAGGTCAGTGACGAGGTGTGGGAAAAGGATGCTATAGGTGAGTTTTGAGGTGTTGATGAAATCATGGAGAGATGAGTAAATAGTGTCACCTAAGTCAAGTGATTGGCCAGCTATGAGAAGGTAGATTTATAGGGCTTGGCGCTTAGGGACGTTGGCTAGGTGAGTGGTAGGTACAATGTTGTTTCAGACCAAGTACAGCCAAGGACGAGCCTCAGGTCGGAATTCAGACCGCTTTAGGTATTGTTCTGTTGTGCGGGGGGGATGCTAAGTGGCACCTTCATGACAAAGGGTTTAGACAACAACATCATAGGGATAGTTATGTTTATATTCTGCATAATGGCAATGGTGACAAGTTAGAAGAAGGTAATGGTAGCAGATATTATTAGCGGTAACAGAACAGTGGACACGGACATTGCAAAAATCAATGATCATGGTATTATAGAATCTGGCATAGGTGTAGAAATGGCAAACAAAGGCGTCATTGCCCATAGAACGCCACTAGACCAAACCAGTCAATTGGGAAGCTCAGAGTTGGCAGACAAAAAGGTTGTCTAGGGGATCTAAAAGAAAGGGTCACAGATTGAGCTCAAATTGTTTATATTATTTTATGGCATTTTCTAGGTTTTTGTTACACTTTTTGGTTTGTTTTAATGATATTTGTGCTTAATTGAGATTGAGAATCTTTGTTCTAAGTTAGTGTTGTTTAACGATAAAATTGCCATATTTATTTATTAATTGCATTCAATTGATTTTTGGGATAATCGATACCTCAAACCATTACTTTTTATTTTAGGACACTCAAGAAGGAGAGCCAAGACTAAAGACTAAGGAAGTGCAGCACACAAGTTGTAACAACGTCTCTACCAGGTTTCACTGTGGCTAACTCATGCCTCGCTGCGGCGAAGCAAGGATTTTCCACCTGAAGATTCCTTTGGGAAGGTTCACCGCGGCCACAAAGTGACTTCACTATGGCAAAGACACATCATCAAGCAAAAGAACTCTCAGCCATAGTTCGCCACAGTGAAACCATACCTTCGCCGCAGTAAACCCCTTGAATCAATAACCCAAACCCAAACCATTTTTAGAAATTTTACCTACCCACTCTCACAGACTGACCCAATACACCTCACTACCGGTTTAGAAACCCTATTTCGATGTAAGTGACATCATACACTCCTATCACAGCTTCCATCTCCGTTCTCTCTTATCTTTCTCTCATCTAACCCTAATTTCTTCCATTTTCCACTATCAAACCTCCACTATGGGAAGCTCAGATTCATTCCTAGTTGAGATGCTTCAAATTTCTCTGTGTGGCTAGGCATTTTTTTTTCCTCTTAAAGGTATAGCAATGGCTGGAGTTCAATGAGCTAAGAAGGGGAGTAGTTTAATCCTAGTTTAGCTATGAATTTATGAATTTCTAAGTTTAGGATTTTTAATTTGTAGTTGAATTACTTGATTATAGTTGTAATCAATTTTGGATATTCCTTTGTGTAGTGGATTGGTTATTGTAGAACTTTTGAGCTTAAATATATAAAGTATCATGTATGTGATAAACCTTGTCGTTAAGGGCTCTCAAAAATACTAGAATTAAGCTTAGTGCAGTGGCTCAACCCTAGGTCGATTCACAAGGAGGCTTGTTGTTCAAGAGTTTTGTTAATTAAATGCCTTCACAAATTATTAACAGTGGAAGTGATCTGGTTATTTATATTGATTTTCTAGTTTTGCAAATGTAGAATGTAAATGTTTATATCTTTTGGTTTATCTAAGTGAGAAATTGTGAAGCGAATGAGTGATAGAATATCAAATATGAGTGAAGTGTTCTCCTAGAAATGTGCTCTACCTTCCTAGTCCACTTATGGATGCAGGAGTTCAACAACCAAATCAAGACTTGGCCAACAACTCGCTGGCTTCCTCACTGTCAATACTACAACTCGTATGAATCAACAACAAGGCTAGAATCATTCGGCTTAGGAAAAATAAAATGATAAATCAATCCTCCTATGACAATCACGACCATGCATTGTCTTAAAAATATGTTGAATTGATTATGAGAACTGAAACAACTTGTCCAGAAACCACAATGCAATACAACTAAGAAATCAGAAGGAACAATCTCAACTTGATCTTACAAATGAAATATCATTCTACCAATCCTAATCAGATTCAACAACTCCAGTGAAAATGTAAATCAAAATCAAATCCTGAACTACAACTTGAAATGAACAACTTGCTCAATCAATCTGTAGGTTCAGACTGAAGCTAAGAATCTAGAAGAAACTCCCTTTAATTGAATTAGGGACTCAGGCTTGGCTTCATTTCTAGGAAGAACACGGACGCTTAACTACTCATGGCTATAAGGAGAACTACACCGAGACGCTCCCAAATCACCATGGCAGAAACTTGACGGAAGAAGATGAGATGATGGTGAGATGAAGAAATGGATGAGATGGAGATAGATTGGGAGAAGAATCGCGATCCCCCTCAAAATCTGATTCTTTCCATTTTGTAACTAACGCCCTCCATCTGGTTAGGATCCGCGCCTTTCAAGATGGAGCTCCAAGATCCGGGTCATCTACTTCCTCCTCCAGCTTCTATTCGCACGTTTCTGGTTTAATTTGCTGATATGTGTCATCCGCCGCGGCGCCTTCGTCCATCCCTCGCGGCGCCTGGCCTGTACGGTGCCATTTTGATTAGTGATCCTGAGCTTCATGTAAATACCAATCCCCCATGGCGCCTTCATCTATCCGCCGCGGCGCTTTTGACCGAGAGTAACTTTGGATATCCGCCGCGGCGCCTTCCCAAATCAGACGTGGCGCCTTAGACAGAATGGCAAAAATGCTACTGAAACTTTCTGAAATTCATACCAAAGCAGGGATCAAAAGTACACACATATAAAATCATATAAAAACATGTAAAAACACCTGCAAAACCTCACAATTCCTCTCATCAACTCTTATGCACAATGGAAGCTAATTATGCCCAAAGTATGCAATTATAGATGGCAAAAGCATGAGTTTAGGGCTAGAAATGTATGCAAATAATGAGTTTAGGGCTAGTATGTTAGTTGTGATCTTTAGATTCTCTCTACTCTTACATGGTTATTTCTTAATATTGAGATGGTTTTGATTGCATTTGACCTATTGCATTAATCAATCTTTCTGCACACACTAAGAGCACTTCACAGGATCTTGAGAAATGGAGTTCCATTGATTAAGATCCTAGACTTAAAGAGTACTTTAAGGTTTATCATTTTGAAACTTAGTGATTTCTACTCCCATATCAATTGGTTTTAAACTATAACAGCCTGAGCACACTTTCAAGAGGATCTTTATCATTGTTTGGTTATCTGTTTATCATTATTCATTTCTCACTTCGCTGAAATCCAAAAATATTTTGTTTATCATTCAGTTCAACTTACTTAATGTTTTTGAAAAACCAAAACCCCCTTTTTATGTTCAGTTTGCATTGCATGACATTTAAGTTAGCTTAGGTCCATTTCATCAAGGCTCCGTTTAAGTGAAATGACCTGAGGTTGCACCATATAGTGCAATCCTTGGATAAAAATTTTGATTTAACCTCAAGGTCAAGAAAATGTTGCGAATCACTAACATTATGCACAAGATTCAAAAACTTCAAGCAAGTGGCTAAACACTTGGGATCAAGTTTAAACAGTTGTAAAATGCTATGCAAAAGTGCAAATGCAAAAGTATATAAAAATAAGATATTTGCTTCTATTTGTCAAAATTTTTACTCTATGCAATGCAAAAATTAAGGTTTAAAAACTAAAGCTCAACAAGAATCGACCCAAATCAATAATGGTGCTGACAACCAATTACTATGGAACCAAATTCTTGGCTCCCTAGTAATGGCGCCATTAATCAAACCTAGATATCACCTTCTGGGTTATCAAAAATATGATTGCACAAAATAATATAGTATAGGGCATAACCTGTCGTTCTTCTCAAGGAGTGCTTTTATTGGAAAATCTAGACTAAATTGGCTATCAAAAACATATTAGTTTGTGCATTAGAGGTAAAATGCAATAGAGGTAAAATGCAAAGAAGTAAATCTTTTTGGTCTTTTTAAATTAATAAAAGAATGCTTTGGATTAAAGGGAAAGTATGATGAGATAGGCTCTTGATGGTGAAAACTTAGCTATCCTTGCTCTTAAAATGATATAGGAGTTTTGAAAATCTCTAAGTCTAATTAAAAACCCCAAGCAATCACTTAGGTCCAATGCTTTAATTAATGAAAACTTACTTTAATCTAAGTTAATTATCACCTCTTGAAATATTATTAAAAGCCACTTAGAATGCAATTAAATGGATGATGCAAATGACCTTAATAATTGTCAATCAACAACCATAGAAACCAAGCAAGCAAATTAACTATCAATAATCAGTGACAATTAACCAACCAACAAGGAATCAAAATTGAAATATATATATATATATAATCCAACAAAAAATATCATCCAATTCAATTATAATAGCCCAATCACGAGATTTACCAATCGGTAATCAAGTCTTACTTAAGAGTAGAAATTCCTAAATCTAGAAATGTCTAACATATGTTCAAGCATAGAATTAAACTAAGAAAAATCCCCTAATATGTCCATGAGCTCAAGCCTTTTCCTTTATCACCAAGAGACTAAGGTTTTAGCCTCTTATACCTTTAACCTTGCCACAATCATCCAAGAGTGTTTTGCTATAAGGAATGCCAAAAAGTGGGTCGAAAATATAGAGAAGAAGATGCTGGAAGTGGTTTAATCGATGTAGAAATGTAGAAAATGGTGGAGAAATAGAGAAAAATAGAAGAGCGTGATTGGGGTTGAGTGGAGGCTTAGAGAGAATGGTTGAGACTCTTCTTCACACAAATCTACAAAATGAGCTCCCCCAATTCGTGGTTGTTGTTCCCCTTTAGTTTGGATGCAGAATGACCTATTCCAAAATGCAAAGTTTCACTAAAAACGCATTTAGGTCGCGACTAGAATAGTTGATAGAACCTAATTTTTATATGGTTTTTTAAGTGCTTTCTGTTTTTTTGCAACACTTTTATCCTTATTATGCATGCATTTATATCCTTTTGATTATATTGATTTATGCATTGCATTCTGCTATTTAAGCGGTAAAAAGGGTCATTTTTCTCTCCTTAATTGTAATTGCCTTGATCTGTAATCAATTAATCTTTACAAAGCTCTTTGATTGTTATTTTTAGGCAATTAGAGAAGGATCTAAGACCCAATATGGAACATTGAAGGAGCCACAAAGTCCTAAGAACCAAAACGCAAGATTTGGAGTGTTCTATGTCCCCATGTCGTGACATGGGCTTATGAAGTTACGATCTGGATGCTCTTTAAGTGGAACTATGTATTTTGGAGCTAGGTCAAGACTAAAGTCCCTCTGTATCTGCAGGTCATGACATGGCCTTATGAGGTCGAGACCTAGACTTCCCAAGTCGTGACATGAGATTCTGAGGTCACGACCTGAGTGTGTTAAGTGAGGTTATGCATTTTGGAATAGGTTTTTCAGCCTCTAGACTTAGAAGAGCAGCCACCACAAACCAAACACTAGCCATTTTATAGATTTGCAAAGGGATGAGCCTCCATCATATTCTTTCAAGTCTCTTTGATCCTATAGCCCAAACCTTCATTTTCCTCACTTTTTCATCATTTCGTGCAATTCTGAACCAACTAAACCACTCTCAACCCCTTCATCTCCATTTTTCCAACTCTCTTTTTAACATCACTCATGGCTAATCATACTTGGAGCGATTGTGACCAGTTTGAAGACATGAGAGGCTAAACCTTTAGCCTCTTAGTGATGGGAGACGAAACTTGAGCTCAAGTACTTAATAGGAAAGTTACTTAGTCTAAACCTGTGCTTAAATTTTGTGATCAACATTTCTAGATTTAAGGATTTCTGCACTTATGTAAGACTTGATTTATTATCTGTAAATCTTGTGTTTAGACTATTACAATGTATTTAGATTGGATGCTGTTTAATGTTGAATTATCTATATGAATATTTCAATTTTGAATCCTTGTGTTCAATTGATTGTCAGTGATCATTGACGATTAATCTGTTTACATGATATTTCTGTGGTTGTTGACTGACAATCTGAGGGCATTTACATAATCTATTTATTTACACTCTAAGTGGTTTTCAACAATATTTTAATACATGTTAATCAATTTTGATTAAGTGAGTTTTCATTAATTAAAACATTAAACCTAAGTGATTACTTGGTTTCTCCTCAGACTTACAGATTTCCAAAACTCCCAATCAATTTAAGAGCAATGATAGCTGGGTTTTCATCATCAAGAAACTATCCCATCATAACTTCCGTTTAATCCAAACCATATCTTCATTCATTTAAAATACCAATAAGATTTACTTCTTTGCAATTTACATTTATTGCACTACTTCTTGAACAATTAAACTCCCTTTTCTTTACCCTAATCATCATGGTTTTAATAACCAGTTTCATCCAGGTCTTTCCAATAAAGCGCTCCTCGAGAAGAATGATTAGTTATGCCCTATACTACATTATCTGTTGCAATCACAATCTTGATGACCCGGAAGGCAAATTCTGGTCCAATTAATGGTGCTGTTGTTGGGGAGCCAAGAAATTAGTTCCCTTGTAATTGGTTTTTAATACCATTGTGATTTGGGTTGATTCTCATTGAGCTTTAGTTTCTGAACTTAGCTTTTGCATTTCATAGCATAAAAATTTTGAGAAATAGAAACAAATATCTTGTTTTACTATACTTTTGCATCTGTACTCTTGCACAGCATTTTGCATTTGGTTTAACTTGATCCTGAGTATTTTGGCCAATTGCTTGAAGGCTTTGAACTCTGTGCATAATTTATTAAGCATTTATTTGAAGTATTTAGTTAATTTTTTTCAAAGTTTTGGCAAAAACATATTTCTATGACTTGAAGTCGCGACCTAATCTGTTCAAGTCATGACTTGACTTGTGGCTTGTCATGACCTTAGCCTTCTGGTGTTTAGTGCTGCTCTTGGTCTACTCAAGTCGTGACCTGACTTTTGGCAAGTCATGACCTCATATTTTCTTCAGTTCAAGATTGCTTTCTGTGCACTCAAGTCGTGACCTAGATACCCCAAGTCGCGACCTAAGTTGTGTCACATCGAGTAATATGACAATTAGGAATAAAGATATTCCTAAATATTCAAGGGCCAAAAAGGATAAGGAGAAATAGAAGAATTATGGTGGAAAAGAATTAGCATGATTTTCCAAGTCCAATTATGAAGG